>NC_056739.1:969562694-969590194 GCF_019279795.1 Protopterus annectens
CACTTGTCACTGGTTTGAAGTCAGATTTGGAGTCTGCAACCTTTACAGTGTGGGTTCTGTCAGTGAGCCAATTGGCAACCCATCTTGTGATGTAGGGATTTATACCTAATTTAGTAAGTTTAGCTATAATTCCAGAATGGGGGATGGTGTCAAAAGCCTTGATGAGGTCAAGATAGGCTGTGTGAACCACCTAACCGTCGTCTACATCTTTGGTGACTGCCTCAAAGAAGTCGATCAGGTTCTGGAGGAATTATCTGCCTTTCACATACCCAAACTGGGTGGGGTCCAGAGTTTGGAGATTAACAATGTCTTTGTTTATGAGTTCCGTGATGATACATTCCATGGCCTTACAGACCGGGCTCGGCAGGCTAATAGGGCGATAGTTCACAGGATCAGTGGTGGCTCCTCCTTTGTGGAGTGGGATAGCTGTTGCTGTGTGCCATTCAGTGGGCACAAAGCCTGATGTGAGACTATGATTGAACATGGTGCTTATGTGGGGAGCCAGTGTTTACTGTAACTTATAAAAATTCAGTTTAAGACCTAGAACCTAAAGAATACCACCACTATAAAAATAGTTTGCCATTTATACTTCTTTCATAACTACAATGGTTCCAGAGATGTGAACATTTGTTTGAAATATGAGGATATAATTTGATTCTAACAAAACGCTTAGGCTCCGCCCATTGGAAGTCAAAGTGCATATTTGCTGAGCTCCATTGGAGTGAATGAGTTGTTAAATCAGATTCCCAGCAAATACTTTCTTGAAGCTGGTTTATTGTATATGGATGCAACTCTTGCTTGCATTTATTAGGCAGGTGGGTGCCAGTGTTGCATTGTGTTGTTCCATTATTCAGAAGTCACAGAAACTCACTGAACTACAGTGTGAGTGGAATAACTTTTTCTGTTCTTATTTTTGAACAAGAATTATTTCCCTAATTATTTATTTCTTATGACTGTCAACTTCCTGTTTTCTTTCTTTGCTTCAGTTTTTCCTCACTCTCATTTGTTTCCTTTACTTACCTTCATAAACATGATTTTGTTTAGTTACTCTTCATCTGCGGGCACCACGTATAAATCTGCAGGATTGCAGTTTAAAATTTTAACTTGAAATATACTATGCTGTACAAGTTTTATAAGATTCCTGAAGGCGTCATTGTGCATTCCAGTTATCTAATGTGAGAATGCACTTGGGCATTTTTTTTTAATTGAATTAGAACTTTGAAATTGTAGTGTGGTTTTGTAACTTTACTGTTACTGTTATGACTTTTGCCTACTGTGTGACTCTGAGCAAGTCATTTAACCAGACATTGCTGCTGTACCGAGTCTGGAAAATTCCATGTGGATCAGTGCTCTGCCATGGCAAACACATAAATAGACTGATGTTCTTCGTTCCACATTGCTGCAGTCCTAACTATTGGGTAGTCCGCTGTCCAGTCGGCCCGAATACCAGAGTATATGGCTGACGTCGGTCAGGGCGCATTAGACTGACGCCAGTACGTCAGGGTACTAATGCGCATGACCGACGTCATATCCTCAGTCTTTTTTGCCGCATGGTCCGATGCAGAAGCAGTTTTGCGAGTGCAGGTTGGCGTTCTGAAATTTTCTGAAGTCGGAGTTTCAGACCGAATCAGAGTTGGCTAAGTACCCGTTGGGAACATTTTGGTTTTTCTTGCCTCAGTATTTTACCGGATGTCAGAAAAAGTGAATAACTGTATTTCTTGTGGGAAACAGATACCTCATAGGGATTACCATACCTTGTGTATACCTTGTTTAGGCCTGAGCACGACGTTGTTGGATGCCTTGTGCTAGGTTTAACAAACGCACTATTAAGAGAAGGTTAGACTGTGCCAGGTTAGTGTTTGGGAAGCGTATTATAAAATGCCGCCGGATGCTCCGCCTGGCCCAAGAAGCGCAGGGACAAAACAGCGAAGCCTAGGGTTGATGAACCGCAGTCCCGGACGCCGGTTCTTTAGAAGGCTCAGTGGAGCCAGAGGTTTTGCCAGGAGTTTCTTTGGAGTCTCAGGCAGAGACTTTACTGTTACAGGATGTGCCTCTCAGGAGGTAGGCCAGGCTGAGGGGCTTCTCAGGTAACTGTTCTTCCCTCTCTTCCCAAGGGAGTTAGAGCCTCTCCTTCTGTTTCCAAAACTTCTTTGAGAGGTAGGCCGTTTAGCTTCAGTGGGGCTTCTCCTAGCACCGGCTTCTGTGCCTAAGAAACATATGCTTAAAATGGCAGAAGATTTGATTACTATGATTAGAGGTTCTATGCCCCCTCCTGATAAGAGGCCTAGGGTGGAGCCTGAGTTTGATAGTTTTGAACAGTGTTCAGAGGCTTCTGAGACTTCTGTGGAAGATTTGCAGGAGTATCCTCCTTATTCTGATTCTGATGTGGATGATTCCACTCCTACAGCTTCTCCTCCTGAGGATTTCTCATTTTCAGAGACTCTGCATTCCATGAGGGAGCACTTTAAATGGGAAGGCCAGGATTACTCTGATTCCAGGAAAAGGCTTAGGGAATTCTTGTTTTTACCCCAGCATAGGCCCTTAGCTATACCTCCTGTGTTGAATGTGGTGGAAGATGTTTTTGCAGAGGCTTCCCTGAACCCTGATTCTTTGCCTCCTGCTCCTGTTAAACCTGATAGGTACTATAGGGTGCCTGAAGCTCATAAGTATCTTTTTAAGAGTCCTAGGGCGGACCCGGAAACTGTTTCTCAAGGACCTAAAGGTGTTAAGGCCTCTGTGGTTAAAAACCCTGTTCCCACTGATAAAGAGGCAAGGGCTTTGGATAGATGGGGAAAGAAAGTGTATACTTCCTCCACTTTAGCCATGAGGGCGTTGAATTGTCAGTTTCACATGCTAAAATATCAAAATTATCTCCTTTCACAACTGAAATCTAAGGTGGATGCTTTGTCTTAAGGTATTGAGTGTAAAGAGTTGCTAGATTTAGTTCATGTGTCTGAACAAGTGGGTAAGCATTCTTTGCAATGTGGTTTTGATGCTGTACAGGCCTCCTCGAGGGTGGCTGCCACTAGTTCTGTTCTTCGCAGGCATGCCTGGTTGAGGGATCAGAATTTAGCTGAGCATGTTAAGACAAGGATTTTGGATGCTCCTTTACAGTCTGATGTGTTGTTTGGTTCGCCTGTGGAAGCAGTTTTAAAGAAACTGGAGGACAAAGCTAAGTCTATGCAAACTGTTAAAGATTTTTGGAGGGTCCACCCACCAAAGTTGAGTAGAAATTGGCCTACTAAGGGATGGACATATCCTGCTTATGATTCCCAGTCTAGGAGTAGGTCTAGACGTGGTAGGGGCAGAGCTCAAGGTTCTTTTAGGCCTAGAACAGGAGTTCACCTGCTCAGACTTCTGGTGAGGGCAGGGGTCAGTCCTTTCGTAAACAGACCCAATGACCTGCCTTTTCAGCTGCCAGTAGATTCTCGCCTGGCAGCTCCTTTGGGAGGAAGACTGTCTCTTTCAAAGAAAATTGGGATTTAATCACTCCAGACAGATGGGTGTTGGATATCATTCACCACGGTTACAGGTTTTATTTCCATACATTGCCCCTTTCAAAGGCATGCCAGACGCTCCTCCTCCACAAAGGAAAGAGGCTCACAAGCAAATTTCTCTGTTACTCCAAATAGGGGCCATTCAGCCAGTCCCTGTATCAGAAAGGGGCCTAGGATTTTATTCTCGCCTGTTCCTAGTCCCAAAGAAGGGGAACACGTGGAGACCAATTTTGGATTTATCTATCCTCAACACTTATCTGGACATTCCAAAGTTCAAGATGTTGACGCTACAACAGCTTTTACCTCTGCTGGGCAAAGATCACTGGATGGTAACTTTAGATCTCAAGGAAGCTTACCTTCATGTGCCTATAAGACTAAGTTGCAGGAAGTATCTGCGTGAGCTGGAAATTCTCATTATCAGTTCTCTGCATTGCCCTTTGGCTTATCTACTGCCCAGAGTATTCACAAAGGTTCTGGCTCCAGTGATAGCTTACTTCAGGCTAAAAGGAATTCAAATCTATCCTTACTTGGACGACTGCCTGATTCTGGCTCAAGAAAAGGAAGACCTTCTACAGCATCTGGAATATGTTATAGCAGTGCTAAGATGCCTAGGGTATTCTGTGAACGAAATAAAGTCCAGTCTAGTACCCTCTCAAGACATGTGCTTTCTGGGTGTGAGACTGAATACAGCAGCCCAGATGGCCTTTTAACCCCGGACAAACAAAAGAGTCTATCCCTTTACTTCCATCAACTATCTCATCAGTCCGTGCTGACTGCAAGGACAGTCCTTCAAGCATTAGGGTTCATGGCATCTTGTATTCTGGTGCTTCCCAATGCCAAACTGCATATGAGGAAGCTGCAATGGTATCTCAAAATGTATGGACACAGCACTGCCAGGATTTGGACACTGTCATTCAAATAATACCTTGCCTTCAAAAGAATTTTGTGGTGGGCTCAGGAATGTCACCTAAACAAGGGACTCTCTGTGACCCGCCAGAGCCGACTCAGATTTTAACGACAGATGCCTCGGACTTTGCTTCGGGAGCTCATCTAAATGGAAAGTGGATACAACACAAGTGGCCTGCCAGACTACAGCATCTACATATCAACATGAAGGAGATGTTAGCAGTCCAGTTTGCATTAATGGCTTTCAAGGAGTTACTTCTTCCAGGGCAGGTGTTGATTCTAACAGACAACACAACTGTCATGTGGTACATCAACAAACAAGGGGGAAGACATTCTAATCCTCTATGCAGGCACGCAATGATTTTAAGGGAGACTGCGCAAAGCTTGCAACTAACTCTTCAGGCAAGGTTTCTGCCGAGCACAGAACTCCTTAGCAGATGTGTTAAGCAGACAAATCATGGATCCCCACGAGTGGAAACTGGATCTTCATGTATTTCAGAAATTGACAGTGTCATGGGGAACTCCAGACATAGATCTGTTCGCTTCTCCACTAAACCACCAGCTGCCAAAGTTTTGCACAAAGGGGTTTCATCACACAGCTTGGAGAGTGGATGCTCTTTCTTTCAGTTGGAAAAATCTTCATGTGTATGCCTTTCCACCTCTGCCTCTTCTTCCAAAGGTGCTCTTAAAGGTCAGACAAGACAAGCCAAGGATGATTTTAATAGCTCCAGATTGGCCTCGCAACACTGGTACCCACTACTAAGGAGTCTGGTAAGGAAGCCTCCATGGCCTTTACCTTTGATTCCACATCTGTTATCTCAGAAGGACGGTCATCTGCTCAATGTCAAGCTTCACTCACTTCATCTAACAGCCTGGCATATTCTGTGTTGAAACACAGCAGGTCTCAACTTCCTCAACAAGTTTTAAATGTGATTATGGAAGCTAGAAGACCTAGTACAAGGAAAGTGTACGCAGAAAAATGGAAGAGGTTTTAATTTGGAGTACAGCAAAGAATTTGGAGATTTCTGAGCCTAATTTGAATGTGGCTCTTCAATATCTTACTGAGTTATTGGACAAAGGTTTGTCCTTCTCTTCCATTAAGATTCATGCTGCAGCAATTTCAGCTCACTATGATTGTGACCCACCATTGTTTTCGCATCCTTTGTTCAAGCAGTTTCTTAGAGGGGCAAAGAATATAAGACCCCAATGAGAGCTCCTACTCCTGCTTGGGATCTCAATTTTGTGTTGGAAAAACTTACTCTACAACCTTTTGAGCCTGCGGCTACTGCTGAATTGAAATACTTGTCATGGAAGACTGCTTTTTTGTTGGCTATTACTTCTGCAAGAAGGGTGTCTGAGTTGCAGGCCCTTATGGCAGTAGAGCCCTTTTGATTTTCCATAAGGATAGGGTATCATTACACTAATCCTTCCTTTATGCCTAAGGTGGTTTCTAGTGTGGCTTTAAACCAAACTATTCATTTGCCTACTTTTTATGCAGACCCCAAAATAAAGGGAAAAGATTTTGCATACTTTAGATGTACATAGGCAATTGCGTTATTATTTAAGCAGGACTAAGGATTTTAGGCAGTCTCAGCAGTTGTTTGTTTCTTTTGCTTTGAGTTCAGGGCAAGCCTGTGTCAAAACAAACTATTTCTAGGTGGATTGGGTTTTGCATTGCATTTTGTTATTCCCATCATGGCAAGGAGATTCCAGCTGGGATTAGGCCTCATTCCACTAGGGCTACTGCCACTTCAACAGCATTTCTAAGGGGTGGCAACTAAGGATATTTTGGAGGCAGCTACTTGGAGTTCAGTGCATACTTTCTCTAAGCATTATCACCTTCCTCTCTACTCTAAGTCTAGGGCTGGTTTTGCCACAGCTATTTTGCAAGGCATGTTGTCAGCTCCTGCTTCTTTATGATTTGCCAGCCTCCCTTACCTCTGCTTTGGGATTCTACCCAATAGTTAGGACTGCAACAATGTGGAACGAAGAACATAGTACAGTTTTGTACCTACCATAAATGTAGATGTTCGAGGATCCACATTGCTGCAGTCCAATTTACCTCCCTCCTTCCCTCTGTGTTTAGGGGTGGTTGTGTAGGTGAGGTTATATGCTGATATTTTTGTATATATTTTGTATATATTGTACATATTTCTGGTGCAGGTATATTGGGCCTTGTCTTTTTAGGGTCTTCTGACATCTGGGGCAAGAAAAGACTGAGGATATGACGTCGGTCATGCGCATTAGTACCCTGACGTACTGACGTCAGTCTAATGCGCCCTGACCGACGTCAGCCATATACTCTGGTATTCGGGCCGACTGGACAGCGGACTACCCAATAGTTAGGACTGCAGCAATGTGGATCCTCGAACATCTACATTTATGGTAGGTACAAAACTGTTTTCTGTTTTCTTGGGTGTATCATTATAAGTATGTAGCTTGACCGATCTTTATATGTCAGATCTTGTATTATTTCAAAATGCCAGCAGTCTTGAGGGTGTGAAGGGTCCTGTACCCAGAAAATAGATTTCTAATTCATAGGTTCATAGATTAGTACTAGGCTAACTGCCCTTTTGGGCCATTTGAAGCCTAGCCAGTTACGCCATGTAAGAATCAAACCCTGCACCTTGTGTCTTTAAGGTAAACACCTTAACCATTATGTCATCCTCTATAGTACCGTAAGGTTACTACATGACAGCAGCTGCACTAATGAGACCTCAATTATAGGTTTGTGTCACAAGTTTTGGCATGAGCTTTGTGGCAGTAATAGCTAATGATAGCATTGTATTGAATAGTTTTAGTAGTGAATATTATAACGTAGGCATGCAGAGTTTGTAACACAAGCTGAGTAATGCCACCAACAGAATAAAATGATGACCATTTGAATATTTGGAGGGTATAGACAACGTCTGTGGAGATGGCTCGATGCAGCTGTGTGTACCAGGAACTATTGTCTTCTTGGATTTTGGAATGCTTGATTCATATCCCAGAGGCTGTCTACTCCATTAGTGTTGGTGAGAAAGGCAGGTAATTTTTTTGGTTGGTCAAACAGTAGAATTCATGCATACGTATCTGGATGAATAGTGGAGAAAGTTATATTTCGGCCATAATACATACTACTGTATTACATAACAACTTTCATCATTTTGTAATGTATAGTTGCAGATTTCATGGAGATGGTACAGCCTTATTTTGCCAAGTTATACCTCCACTGAGACCAAACATTTTACAGAATCTGAGTGGTGCAAAACAGGGTGTGTCAAGACTATTGTGTTAGTTTACTTTGATGACAACCCCATGTACTAAAGTCTACCGTATTTCCCTGAAATTAAGACCGGGTCTTATACTTTTCCCCCCGCCAAAATAAGCATTAGGGCTTATTATTAGGGGATACCTGATTTACCCCCCAGTACAACAATCAACATTTATTCATGTACACAAATTGACATTTATTCATGTATACAAATCAACATTTATTTGGCACTTTTCCATTACTGGACAACAGTTCTAGGTAACGCGTTAACAGTTGTGTGAGAATTTTACATAAACAGTGCAACAAACATTTCAACTAAAGAATTATCTAGACCTTGGCTTTCACAGTGCAATATTTCATGCTTAACAGAAAGTGCAGAAAAATCTCAATACATGTGTATTGGAGAAGGGGAATAAAACAGGTGAATAGCTGCCACTTTTTGAGTGGTGATGCTTTCTTTATTCCTTACCCAAACCGTAAGAGAAGAATGATGGAAAGTCATAAAAATGAAGTCTGGGAACTAGTGGCCTTACTTTGTAATTACCCCTTGATAATGAAACTTTGCATTAATACAATAAAGTCAAAAAGATGACAAGAGCTTGCTGGCAGCTGAAAGCAGAAGCAATCCATTCTGTTGCCTCAATAACAAAAAAGTTATTAAAATACAGTCATGTCATCTGTGACGACCGTGCCCTGGCCCAGCAATCAAGGAGCCTCAATCCTCACCACAAACACCAGGGAGGTTGTCTTCTAGAAGAGGAAAGGATAACTAATGCACATAGTAAAGTACAATTTTCCTTAAGTGCACACAGATATTACAGTCAGTCTGGGGCTGGTTGCGCCTTTGCTCACCAGGTCCCCAATAGGACTCCCCACTGGCACAGCTATAGGGTCCAGGTCTCTGCCTAACAGGGCAAGCTAAAACCTCCAGTACCCTCTCTGTCCAACCAGTGCTTCATGTCTCTGCCCAGGTAGCTGTTACACACACACACACACACACACACACACACACACACACACACACACACACACACACACACACTTTGAGAAGAAGTCATACAACCACACAGACTTTCCTGGGAAAAGGTTGGCACAGGTTCTCCAGCTGTGCCCTTATTACCCAGACCATACAGTAGTAATTCCTGCCACCACCCAATTAATTATTAGTTACTAAAAGGCCCTTAAAAGGGTGTCCAATTATTACTGTGCAATATTATAATCCAATGGTAATGTGACTATTCAGTCTGGGCTTATTGGAAGGGCTTAGACAGTAAACTCTATAAATATATAATGTACTCTAAAGCATAATTTATCTCTACATAAACCAGCCACAGGTAGAAGGTTTTAAAATATTTAATAATAAATAATTAAAACACAAGACAAAACTACTACACCACAGAGATATCTAAGAGTTCAGAGAACACACAGAAAATTAAAATAATACAGTAGGACAGGTCTGATTTCAAAGAAAAATACCTAATTAATCTTTACTAGCTTTAACTATTCTTACAAGAAATCACAGTGCTAGAAACTTACATGTGAGCTTAGGCAGAGTGCTGAGTTAGATATCCAAGATCAAAATGCTCCAAGTCTCTTGTGAGAAATAATATTTAAACATTGCTAACAAACATGTCTGCTGGGTCCCTCCCAAATTACATCATGTTGACACAGGTTTTCCCAGGCAAACAAACTGCACTATTTAGCAATCTAACACCTGCTCAGAAACTTACAACAATAAAAGGCATTTCACATATACACTCTAGCAGAAACCAGAGCAATAAAGCATCTTCCACATGTAAATTCTGGTCATAAACTTTAGCCTTAAAACAATGGGCATGAAACCTTCATCCAGACGCACTGGTGCCGAATTCTAACATGAATGGGTCACAGCATGCTTCACTGGGCCAGTAGAGTGAAATGTTGTCACATATTTTGCAGTTCCACATTTCACAGTATTCTTTTACACTCAAACATGCCTGTATTTTACATTTATTTACAAATGCCATAATTATATATCAAATTCTATTTGACTAGGCTGGCAGCCTTCGCCCATCTCTCCCCAACCGTCACATCATCTTCTTCTGAAACATTGTTATAAGTCTCCAGCCCCCGAATTCCAGCCTGAATTTCTTGTGACTCCATTTCCTGTAGAATCATTGCCCCAATCTGTCATGCCTAGCAATAGTGCTCTCCTTAAATGAGCACTGCTTGTGCATGTAGCCTGCACGTAGTGCATTGGCAACACAGCTGTCAGTGATTTTATCCCATGAATTCTTCACCCAAGTCATGACCTCTTGCAGGCTAGGCTTCACAAAGTTTCCACGCTGATTTCTCTCCATTGTATTTTCAGTGTAGTCATTGAGTTCCATACGCAAATGGTCCTTGAATGGATTTTTTATTGTATTGCAAGAGTCTGGAGATAGGCAGTCATTCCTGCCGGAATCATTATTTGATCTATTCTTCTCTGTGCAAGGAAGTTCTTCATGTCTTTAGCGCGTTGAGTGCTGGCTGAATCCCAGACTAGCAGACCTCTTTCGCCACCTCGCAAAACAAGTGACAGCATTACATCGACCCATTTCCTTATAACAGCTTGTCTGCACCAGGCTTTTTCAGTTTCAAGAATGCAAATGGCTGAAACACTCTCAGTCTTAGCTTTCTTGCCCTTACTAATGATTAGAGGTGGGGTTTTCTTTCCATCTATACGAATTTCCAAAATACAGGTAACACGTGCACTTTCGTAACCAGTGGAGGGAATGTAGACTGACGGGGCACCCCTCTGATCAATTGTTGTTTGAGATCCTTGGGCCATAAACACTGCAGTTTCATCCATAGCAATCTTGTTGGAGAGTTGGTATTTAGAAAAGTCGATGCCATCAACAAAGGACTTGAATGCAAGTGCACGTTTAATAACTTCAGTATCTTCCAGCTTGAACAGTGTTGTCGATCTTCTTTGAGACAGCTCATATCGCTGAACAAAGCCATCCAGCCAATGTTGTGATGCTTTGAATTCTTCTGAGGATATTTATAACTGTGGTGCCATTGCAAGGGCAAATGCTTGAATGTCAGCCCTGCGCACAACCAAAGTCTTGGCTCTCCTGTTAGCAATTCATTCACAGATGATGTCTTCTGGCTCAGGAAATAATGGTTGCCGACCTGATCCACACTTGCACTTCTTAGCATTTCCCTCATCTGCCTGTTGACTGAGGTTATCGTATGCTGCTCGCCATTTTTGGACCATTCGGAGATCCAACTTCTCTTTGCAGAAAGCCATCATATTCTTTCCCTGGGAGTCCTCCACGATTCCTTTCTTGTACTCGATGGAATAGCTCTTTCTTTTTGCACTCATCTTGTCTGGGAGGGTTAATTGAAGACTTACGAGACAGGAGTGGCAACACAAAATGGTGACAGTTAAGAAGACACAACCACACCCATTCGTTGTCAAGTGCGCACGTTTTATGTGCGTTGTCTGTACTTTGACCAATCAAAGTGCACTTGCCAGTGTTTATGGGCCAAGGATCGCAACTGTCAAGTGTGAGTGAGGATTAGGGTTACAATAAAAATCGTGGAGGACTCCCGAGGAAAGAATCTTACGACTTTCTGCAAAGAGAAGAAGTTGGGTGTTCGAATGGTCCGAAAATGGCGAGCAGATTACAATAACCTCAGTCAACAGGTGTCAATAATTTTATTATTTTATAATTCAACACGTCCATCATGTGTTGTTAACGATCTTAACCTGGGTTTATTTTTGGGGAAGGACTTGTATCATGACCACCCTGGAAAACCTCTGGTTAGATTTTATTTACAGAGAAATGCTGTAGTTAGTTTTGTTCGTTTAGAATGCCAGAAGGTTGAATGGCATTTGGCAGAAAGCAAATGACTGCAAAGCATTTGACTTGAATTATTTTAATGTAGAGACGATTGCCCCTTCCTGCACTGTCGTATGGGTGCTGAGCCCCCAGACTACTAATAAATGCCCACTTTAACGTCATTCTTCCTTGCCGTAAGAGAGAAACATTTGTTTTTACTCAAAAAATAATCTTATTTTCCATTACTATATAGCAGTCCAACTTTCAACTGAAAGTAGCAGTAGTAAGGAAGACACATGGAGAATATGGGGGTGGGTTCCTGCCACAAAAAAAATGTACAGAGATATGTGCTACTTCACAAAATGTTCCTGTGATGAATTTTCAGTCAAATGATTTTTAGCATTGTGGTCTTTTGGTATTTAGTCTAACTATAGTAAAGCCCTTAGTGACACTTGAACATTTAAATGTCAGTGGTGATGCTACAGTACATTTTGAGTAATGACAAAGCTTATTCTACTATGTCATGCAAACTGGAAATAATGATAAGTTTCTGATACCCGAGTTCAGTACTCTAGATTTTCTGTGGAAAAAAGTTGTTGCTTAAATGTACAGCTTAACTGGTAGGTAGGGAAAATTGCCAAGTGGTACTTGACCACTCAGAATGTGTTTCTACAGGGTATTGCCTATTATTTTAATTTCACATCATCCGTTAGGTCCTTGGCAGTATTCAGCTGTATTATATTTCTTCACCAGAATTGTACAGGTAGCAAAAAATCTCATTTTAAGTAAAGCCATATGGGCTGGGAAGTTCTAACACAGACCAGTTATTCGAAGGATATAGCTCAGTGCCAGGATATATCTTGTAAGGGATCCAGTTGGTAGTAAATTTATATTATGAATGTTTCTGAAAAATCACTCTAGTGTTTAAAACAGTCATTTTGTAAATGATGCTTTTGGACCATCTTAACTCAGATGTGCACTTTCATTTCTCGCTTCTTAAGTTTAGAAAAAACAATTCTTACCAGGTAAAAGCAGTATTAGTAGCAATTTTGATAGCATTTATTTTCAAAACTGTTAATAAAAGTATTTTCTATGGACTTAATAAACAGCAGGAATTTTTCATTTATTTGATTTTGACTGCACTGATTGTACATAGCAGGCCCCAGAATTAGAAAAATAATACGTCTTACTTGGCATAAGAACTGCTTAGCTAGCCTACTCTGCTCTTTATCTTCTCTGATGGATATGTTACATTTCCGTGTCAGGCAGTAAGTACTCTTCCATTAGTACTGTAGAACTGCTTTGCATCTGTCATGGCTTGAGGGACTTTTTTTTTCTTAGAACAGTCTAAGCAGCATGTGTGTGAGATATTGGAGGAAAATTAAGTACTCAGGAAAACCCCATTCCGAATTGAGATCATGCAGACCCCACAAAGACAAGTACAGCATTTTACAAAACAGACCACATGTTGTAGCTAATACTGATGAAATCTGTAACTAAATGTCAGCTGTTCAGATTTTCACATAATGTGCAGATTTTTGCCTCATGTTTTTCTGGCAAATCATTAAGGACTGAACTCATTAAATAATGACACAGATCTGAGTTTCAGACTTAATATCCTTCAAAAAAAAAAAACTCATGCAAATGCAAAATTTGTTATCCTTGCAAATTTCTAAATTAGTCGAGTTGCTGTCAGTGTAGGTCTGCCCTGATTCCGAAAGACCTTCTGTCATTGTGACAGGCTTACTACACAGAACAGATTTCCAATCACCTACTCCCACCCTGCTCTTAGTGTACGTAGTCAGTAACACTGAGTGCAATCTTTTGGAATTTGGGCAAGTAAGAGCAATATTTAAAAACTGTCCCTGATTTTTGGGCCTTTGTCTCTCCATTAGTTTTGGCTTTGTCCAGAGTTCATGCACTTAGAGTTTGAGAGGTATGACTCTATATCATTGCTGCTATTTTGTTTTATGATAGATTTGTGTAGCAACTCTGAGAGCTATACAACATCTCTAAGGAAATAAAAGTGGAAGAGCAGCTGTGTTAAGTCTAGCAGTGAATGCAAAAGGACAGTATAAAATTATTTGTTATAAGTAGTGATAGTCCTTTATTCAGATACAGAAATATGTAAGTTCACTAGGGCAGTGTGTTTAGTATTTAGCTTAACCTCCACCCTTAGGTGCTTTAATTGGGATCTTGGCATTTTATATGGATTTCTGAGTAATAAGCACTTGTATTAGATACATATATGTATTATGTAGTGATATTTCAGCTTTTGTGTATGACAGCCAACAAATAAGTTGTTGACATTTCCTTTTGTGAGCCACCTGAAGTCTGTTGTCATCTTAGTGGGCAGGACATTAATACTAAACATCTGGTCCACCTCTTTCTCTGAAAAAGACACACATCTGAGGCATCCTGTGTTTTCTTAGAGTGGATTTTGGATGCTGAGAATGTTTTCAGTTTCGAATTCTTGAGCTGCAAAAAGTGGCTGTGCAGTAGGCATTATGGAAGAACAACACTCCATTGCAGTTGTACCTTGAAAAAAATGGGTAGTGCTTCACATTTTTCGTTAGTAGGTGTAATGCAAATCATAGTTATTGGGGTATAATTTTCTGAAAACTGTGGCCCTGCCCTGTGATGCAGAGGTATACAGCCTTGACTCCACCCCCAAATGACTCAGGTTTGATTAGCATTTTGCTGGAAAAGCTGGGTAGGGAGTGTTAGATGAGTGGTAGTAAGGAGTCATTTCGCTTATCCTCAAGGGAGGTAAGCAGCGAGACCCACAGTACTGCTCAGCCCAGGTGATAAAATGGGGTGAAGCTGGGGTTGTATCACAGGGGCTCCATATTTAGACTCAGTGTGTGGAGTTGCACCTCCATTTTAGGCAACACAGCATGCATTAATCACTGGTCAGTAGTTTCAACTTGAATTGGTTTGTTTGTGTCTTTCGGCTTTTCCCGGTTAGTGGTCGGCACAACGGAACTCCGGTCCGCTAATGATTGGCAGTAGATTTTTTCATGCTGGCTTGCCGGGCCTAACGCACAACCTTCAACAAAGGAACACCCATTCACGCATGTCGCCACACAGAAGATGCTCTAACTGAGAATCGAACGGGCAGCGTCTAACTGTGAGGCGACAACGCTACCGCAGCACCACTGTTAGTCCATATGGCACGTGCATGCTGTTCTGCTTTCTCACCTATGATTCTCACCTCCAGGGGATATAAATGTATTGATTATGGCTCTTGTACTGTTCAGAGCTCAAATGGGCCATAGGGCTGTTGATCCAGCTGGGAATTGAATGGTTCTGCCTCTCACACTGGAGGAACAAATGGATCCCTTTGGGCATAGAAGGGTGAGATATTGTGCTGGGTTAATTTTAGGTTCCAGTAGTTAAAATTCTGTAAGTTGCACCAGCTTTCTTGTTTGAGAGCTTTCAGATAGCTTTAGTTTCCAGAATGTCAATGCATAACCTCACATTTGTTTCTGTTGTTTGTAATATGCCAGACCTTCATCTCCTGTCTTTGTTTGAGATTTTTCTCTGATGTACTCGGTGGATATCTTTACCAGCAAATAAACTAATCTCTCAGAATTATTTCAATTCCATATGAATACAGGGCTGTCATATGCCATGTAGCTAAATACTATTGTCACAGTCAGTGGTTGATGATGTAGCTCCTGTAAGTGTGGCACAGAAATGTTTTGTTTATTTCATCCTGCTGGTACAAACTTGGAAGCTCATTCAGTGACTTTAGTAATATCT
Source organism: Protopterus annectens (assembly GCF_019279795.1). Classification (NCBI taxonomy): domain Eukaryota; kingdom Metazoa; phylum Chordata; order Ceratodontiformes; family Protopteridae; genus Protopterus; species Protopterus annectens. The sequence goes on from NC_056739.1 coordinate 969,577,922, forward strand.
GTTCAGGTCATTGAGGGCTAGGTTAAGCAGCTCATGGCCTACTCCCTTCTTTCTCTGGAGAGACTTAGTCACCCTGTGTCTCCCAACAGCAGCTGTGTGGAACACTGCTGCCAAAATGGCTGTAATTAGGAGGGGGACAGTGATGAATGACAAAGATAGGTGTGGCTGTACCTATGATCTGTGCACACTGTACATTACTTCATTGAATACTAAGGTTTGTTGCTGAGAGTAAGGGGTAAGGAATCATTTCAAAGCATTCTAGTGCTGTGGGACAGTAGCTGGGGACCCCCCCCCCAATCATCAGGCTGTGTCCTTCATTGCAGAAGGGGATTAGACATGTAAATAAATGATAAATAGCAAGAAATAGTTGAGCAGTATGGGGTGCTTCACTTCCAGACTGTAACAGCAATTGCAGAAACAAATAATGCATACATGCATACAGAAAAGGTTACACAGTCATGGATAAAGAGATGTGGTTATTTGCATTTGTTAACCAGGATAGTCCAAATGAGCTAAAATGCAATTTCAGCAGAGGCACATGAAGAAAAGCTACAACCTTTTGGCATATTACAACAATACAGGTAAATGAGAAACGCAATCAATCAAAAACAGTAATGCAAGTAAATGAGAAATGCAACCAATAAGAGGGAAAAGTAGTAGCAATTACATATGCAATTAGATTTTCCATTATTATTTAAAATTAGTAGATACTAGAAGTTTAAGGATTCTTTATCACATAAGACAGAAATAAAAATGATTGTACTCGTGAGATGGGGAATGGGAAGTAGTATAGAGGCTGGAAAAGAGCAGATAGTAGTAGAGGCACAGCACCCTGTAACTGTACAGGAAGAAGGTGGAAGCAGCCGTAAGCTAAGATGGAGAAGGAGTAAGAGAACTAGATGAATGAAATATTTGTTTTTTCACAAAAAATGTGTTCCCTTAACTTTAAGACTGTGCTAACTTAAAGTCAGAATGTAATAGTATGAAATTTGTGGGGGGGGGCACATTCCCCATATGGGTGGAACAAACATATGTTACTTTGTAGAATTTGTATTGTGGAAAATTTTATTCAAATGGTTTTCAGTGACAGTAGCCCAGTGTCGTGATTGACATTGCTGCTTCACAGCACTTGCTTCTGCAGTCTGATTCTTGGCTGTGGTGACCTTTTTGCATAGTTTGTGTCTTCACTGTGACATTGTGAGTTATTCCCTTTTGCTCCACCTTAGGTGAACTGGCAATCCTCCAAATTGTTAGTTGGTGTGTGAGTCATGTGCCTGTGATTTTGTGTGCAAGTGTGTGTGTGTGTGTGTGTGTGTGTGTGTGTGTGTGTGTGTGCGTGTGTGTGCGCATGTGTATGCATGAACATGACCTGGGACAGTCTGGCACATTACTCAGAATTAGTTTGCCTACCTTGGGCTCACTGAGTATAGGGATAGGCTCTAGTCCCCCAAATCCCTATTGGATTAATTGGGTAACTGGAGAATGAGCGAATTTGAGAAAAGCCAGCTCTTTGTTATTGTTATACTTTTAAACAACAGTAAAAGTAACCCTTTTTCGTGTTGTAACAGAAGAGAATAAAAAGGAAAGAGTTTTGTGGTTTATTCACCTTTTATAATTTTCTGATATGCCAGTGAATCCTTCCAGTATAAAAATGATCATCCATTAGTCTGAAATTGCAGAAGATGGACTCTTGATATGTAGATGAAATTACATGCATTCTGAATATATAATACACAGTGATTACTCTCTGAAATCACTTGTCTTTCTGTATTTCAGAAATTAGTAACAGCATATCTCGTGCCATATGTACAGTCCAACTTGTATAAAATAAGGGAACTGAAATAATTCTTAGTGTGCTAAAAAAAAAAGCAGAGCGTAAGGGACATAATGTAATATTTTAAGGACCTCAGGGAAGTCAATAAAATCCACAAGGATAGGTAGCATCTTTCAAAAATGATTGCAAATGAGCGTATGTAATTTAAATACAGCGGATGAGTCACTCAGGAAATGTATATTAGTCTTTTCTCACAGAGGGGCCATTCTGAGAAGGTTGGAAAGTTAAATAATTGTGAAAGATTTCAGGAATGCATGGGAAATGCACAAATTTCTTGACAGGGTTAAGATAAGGTTATTGATTAATTGCTGTATACATCTTTAACAGTAGGTGGTGCAGTCCAAGTTGTTCTTATGTGCTGTCAGTCTGTTTCTTTATTCAGCCCACTGTTAATGTCATTAAGGGCTAGTGATATTTTATTTTATTTTGAATTTATTAACCAGATAGAACACTGATCCCATTGGACCCATTTCAGCCTCAGCCTGGGAAAACACAATAGTTATATGACATTATATACAGAATGAATGACAAAATGCAACATATTACATGTAGTATATATATATATATATATATATATATATATATATATATATATATATATATATATATATATATATAATTTGGCCTGAATCTGTCCATAAAAACTTACAAAGGAAAACGTAAAAGTAATGGACATTCAGAAACCATATAGCCAAAACACTTGATGCCCTTAAGGGGTCATTTGCTTATATATCACATGAGTGTCTATTGCAGGAGGTTTAAGGTATCACACAGTGAAAACTATATCTTGGCTAGGTTCTTTTTGTAGTTGTTTACTTAAGAATTTTCACACTCACAGTAAGGAGTTCTCTTCTACTTCTGAACTCCCAGTCTTAGGAACTTTCTGTCTTCTTTCTTTTCACAAAATGTAAAGTTTGTACTGGTAATTTTGTCTGTTAGAGGCCAGAATACTACTTCCTTATATACTACTTCAAGAGGTTTTGCCCTGATACAGCTTTAGAGGTAACTGCTATTTACTGCCATGGAGAATGATTAGCCTGCTTGATTTCAGATATTCGGACTCTGTATGACATACCCTGTTCAGTAGTTCATTTTGCTTCTGCAACTTGGCAGTGATTACCACTGCTGTGCTGGCAATGTATATACAGATGGACAGTGTACTTATTTATTACTGAAATTGCCATCAAGCATAAACAGTTATATTCCCAACTTTTGCTTTTTCAAGAGGGGTATTTTTTTTAAATCCATTTTTATAAACTTTTTTGTAATTTTCATTGTCTAATATAAGATATAATTAGGATTGTAGGTCAGAGAAAACATTATTAAGTTATGTAAATATACTGCATTTTGACAGTAGCACCTGAATTGCAGTTATGTGAAGAAACAAGATCTTGCACACCTGTACAGATATCCATTTTTGGCAGTGTACACTTCTGAAGTCTGACTGATTAAGTGAAAGTAATAATGGACAGTATGTATTTCAACTACATACACACGCACATAGTGACTCTCACAAAGAAAGTTCAGTGATGAGTTGTCTTTAGATAATCTCTCCAGCTCCCATCTAAACACAGACACTTTTCAAATCTACATCTGTGATGACTGATCGACCGTGTAATGAATAAATGAATAAAAAAAATGACCACAGGAATTTATTTCAGCTTGTTTTCCCATAAACACAACTGCACCTTTTTGTGAGCCAGATCAGTGATTGTCTACTTTTGTACACATCCTGGTCACCCTCTAATGTAGCTCATTTTTAGGTGCACATTTGATGTTTGACTGTAATGAACTGTAAAAGAAATTATGGCCACGGCCACATACTTTTCTTGCTGTCAGTTACTGATGCTCCCCCACACAAACACACACACACACACACACACACACACACACACACACACACACACATGTAGACCCCTTCTGTGCAGATGTCTGATGTCTGAATGTGAAGAAATGTAAAATAAAGTATGGCTACACTACATTATTTCATCATGTTGCTATCAGATAAGTACCCCAAAACTGTTTTGCCCTTCTTTAAAGACTTCTGATATTTGATTATGAAGAAATATGAAAGAAGATAAGACCAAAGTAAAATATTTCAACTTGCTGCTCTCAGACTTAGACATATCTAGTCCTCCCACTACCTATATATCAGTGATTGTTTTATGGCAAGCACCTATTTCTCCATCTATTTTTTAACACAGCTTGTATTCTGAGTCTTAGTATAGCTATAGTATAGCTATATTCTTTGCACAGTTCTGATTTTTGGACTGTGATGAAATTTGAAAGAAATGAAGGCCACAGTAATAAATTTCAGCTTTTTTTCCCTGTGTGTGTGTTTATAAACACTGTTCATGTCATTTCTGACATTATGGTAAGCCATGCTGTTTCATGCTTAATTGGCTGTGCCATTTTGTGTTTTACTCAATGGAATGCTTTCAACCTTAAAGCAATTCATTTTGCTACAAAAACAAGCAATAGGAATACTGGTGTGCTAGCAGTATCTACTAATTAAAAACACAGATAGTAAGATGCACCTAAATAAAAAAAAATGCAAAAATAATATTGCCTAAGGTCATCACCTAGGTTTACAGTCCTTAAGACCAGTCCAGGACATGTGTATAATAATCTTTTTTTAATCTCTATATGATCAACCTTCTGTATCTCTGTCTTCTGAATAATGAGATCTATCACCCCCAAATTACCTACCATCGTTCATCTTTTAAAAATTTTATTTTACATAAATTTGAAGTAACCACCCCAATATCTTCCACTTAACCCTACCTTTTCTGTCCATCCATACAGTTCAAGTATAGCATGGTTCACCCAGCACATTGTATTTCTTTCTTTGGACGTAGGCCAAAAGATTTGGTATGCTAAGTATACAAATGCCTTACTAATCCCCAAAGTGCAGGACAACCCTCATGGTGGCTGCCTCACTTAACTTGACAGCTAGAGTTGCTTGCTGCCATCACTTCTATTTCCCCCTAACTCTTCACTTCCCTATTCTCCCTCATTTTCCTGCAGCTTCTTAACATGCATTATGTTCCTCCAAAATCTAAAACTTGCATGTCCATTAGTCCTTCTCAAACTTGTCTTCTCCCTCTTCATGGCTTTTAACCTTGCCTTTTTTATCAACTACTTGTATCCCACCTTATACCTAAACTAATCTCCTTCCCCCTTGAAGATTTTAATCACCTATACATTGGTGCATTAAGATGCAACCTTAAGACCTGTCTGCCCTAGCTCTGTCTTTCTAAACTCCTGATTTCCCCCAAATGTTTCCCCTTTTTAAACTCTCTGTACTTCTATAGCCATTCTTGTCCCGTTGATTCTTGCTTATCTGAAGCAAGTCTCCCAATACTTGTTCAGCTCTTTTCATGCTGTTAGCAAGCATCACCCTGCAGTCCTGGGTTTGATTCCATCAATTTCCACATGTAAAGTATGACTCTGAGCAAAGCACTTAACCAGACAGTACCTGTAGGTTACCCCTAGTAAAGGAGAGCTAGGGACAGCAGGTTTACCCAGTGATCAAAAAAAAAAAAAGTAAAACACCGCCTTACCCTCCTGTACCTACCAGTACATGTGGACCAGCAGTGCCATCATATGTCAGCGTCCATTAATCTCACAGGTAACCCCTGCCCTGCATGACTAGTTCTGCACTAAATTAACTTCATTCCCACCTAACCCTGTATTAATACCCTTCCATCCTGTCTTTATCCCGTAATCTTTATGGGTCTGTATTAAATCATCGAACACTTAGAAAAACGAACGATGATTTATCGACCCCATGTAAGCGAAAGCTTACAAACTTGAACACTTAGAACAGCGATTTTTTTCCAAGGGAAAAAAAAAATCGCTGTTCCAAAAAAAAAAAAAAAAAACACTTATAAAGTGGGGGGCTGTGCCCCCCCCAACTTAAATATGCCAACTCCGAGATCGCACTACAGTGACTAAAACAGCAAAGTAACGGACACGGCCAAGCGATTTCTTTCCCAGGGAAAGAATTTGCATATATGCCGTTTCGTCATTTTGCCTTTTCATCTTTTCAAGTTCAATCAAGACACATTCGAAATAATGCGTCTTCGGTCATCTAATAGGAACCCATCTTTACACATACTCAATTGGTACCCTTCAGAATATAACAACCTGCAATTATTACTTCCATTCTCTTGCAATCTCAGCAGTTTGACCAAAAAAAAAAAAATAGTGTGTGTGCCTCTGACTTCACATTTGCATTTTGTTTCCAGTTGCAAGACCTTTCATTTAGCCCAGAGCTTACAACCATAGGGAATAATCAGACTTGAGGGTCTCATCCTCTCTGTTTTTCAGTAAGATATAAAATTCTTCTAAGCAGGGTCAGAGGCTGTCAGTCATTCCTGTCTCTTACTAAACATTTCTGAATGTGCTGTCATAACATTGTGCCACCAAAATGGATGTTAATGTACAGAAAACTGTAAAGTAGTTTATTATGTAGCCCCACAGTTATTCACTTGTTTTACCAGTGAGGCAGAAAAATTTGGCAGAATCCAGGCGCAGTCGGCCAACTATCCATATCCCAAATGCACATCAGACCCTACTATTTTTATTTTGAATTACTTCTAACCATAGATTTTTAGACCAATGTACTGTATATTTGTATTGAAGAAAGAAGACCAAGGGAAGAGATGATAGAAACGTTTTAAGTACCTAAAAGTAATCCATAAGGTTCAACTGCCCCTTTCAAAAAGTTACATGAAAATCAGGGAACACAGTTTGAAGGTACATAGTGGGCAGCATAGTGGAGATATGATTATTTCATAAATAAGGTGGTAGATAGTTTAGTTAACTTTTGTAAATATAGTAGTGTTAAAACCGGTTTCTGAATTTAGGAATGTGTAGAAAAGGTATAATACCTGCCTTACATGTAGTGGGGGAAGGGAAAAGGCTGTTAAGTAGTAGGGCCTTCAGGGTATGTAGTAAGTAATGGGCAGAGTAAAGAGAGAATTGTTTTATTCAAAGTCATGCTTCCTACATATTTGTGGCATTCTCACCTAGAGGCATGGGGTGTAAGCTAGAGTCGGATTATAATGGATTTCATTTAATGGGCTGCTATTTAAACTTTTAAATATTTCTAAGTTATTTAATGTACTCAATAGCAACTGCCTTGCTGCTAGGTTTTTTTTAAGTACATATTAATGGACAAACTAGGTAGGTCGTAAATTTCTCTTCTGTCTCAGAACATTTGTGCCAGTGCTGCTCAGATTGAAAAACACAATTCCAGATGGAGGCATAGGGAAAGAGTAACATATACAATGCCATGTATGTGGGTATCTTTACTAAATTATTACAAATCCCTCAGGATGTACAGCAAAGAAGGGTAGCTAAAAGTTATCTTGTCTAGCAGATAACACGGAGATGAAGGCTATCAGATGATAAAGCTGTTTCCTGTAGGCCAGGTTTTGATTCCTTTGTCCTCTATTTGCCTATTGTGTGACTGAGCAAGTCACTTAAGCAGATAGCGCTTCTGGGTTGCTCTGGAAAAGGGACAATTTTGTCCAGTAGGCATACCTGGTTAACAAATAAAGTTTTGTACTCAGTCTTTATACTTTTGCCATTCCCATCTCACATACTCAACATACTTAACATTTAAAAAAAATGTTCACATCTTCCAGTAATGTAGCCTCATATAAATGTAAGCAGTGTTCACTCCAGGCTGCAGTTGTTTCTGTAAGATGCTAAGAAACAAAAGTCTACTCATTTGAGTACCGTTTATTTACAAAGTATGAAATTCAGTTAACATATGTGTGCTTCACGGTCTGCTAACTAGTGTGGCGCTACTGTTTTCCCACTGAAACAGTATGGTATGTGTTCTTTTTGACAGTAAATGCAATAGGAATGTTCAAGCTGTTCTTTAGGTGTGAACAGCAACCTAACCAGCAGGTAGGGAAAAGATTAGAGAAAGTAAGGCAAATTTTTCAGTACCTGCTGACCAGGTCTTCCCTTCACCCCGGATTGAATATTGTTCTATACTTTTTATAATTTTTCAGTCAAATGACTTCAGCTTGCAATGTTTATTCAGTGATTTTGTGTTTCCTATATTTTACTGTCTAGGCACCTATGTAAACAGATACAGTAGTTGTACTGTTTATATATTAATTTGTCACAGGACTGTCTGAATACCAGGATGATAGGTTGTGAATTGTGTAGTATAATGTCATGTGCTCAGTTTCCAGTGAAAAGTAAAAAATGATTGCAGTGGTGATATATCTGATGATAACTTTTGTTATATTCTAGGTAAAACATTTGTCCCCAGGCACAAACCTGTAGAGATTCGCAGAGAAGAAAAAGTTACCCTGGACAAAGAACTGGAAGAAGCTCTTGCTGGTGCTACAGATACTGAACTCTGTGACCTTGCAGGTTGGTACTTGTGTGCACGTGTACAGTCAGTTATGCATGCCTTGCACTTTTTGCAGAACACACAAAGCCAAATATATCAGTGCTTGCTATTACTTGCCTAGACTGAAGCATATTTTTGTAATACCAAGTCGCTAATCTGCAATGATTGATTGAGTCATAATTAGTCAAATGTATCAAAAGTGGCCAGTTGCAGAAATTAGTGTCCACATTATGTAGCTACATGTATTCCTGTGTTTAGAATTGCATGTCCTGCACTAATATAGCTGCATTTTCAGTAAAACAATTTGAATAAGTTAATACACCACTCTCAGACCTCTTCACCTCAAGCAGATGCCTGCATTTCAACACCATTTACTGTAAAGTCATCATAGTCTCTACAGCTTCTTCTTCGTGCTACCCTTCAGTATTACTACAAACCCCTCTGTACTCCTCACCTCCACTGATGTCCCATAGATTCCTCACCCCATTCTTTACATGCACAATTGTACCCTACAACACCGGGCATCCATCTACCTTTAAATGCCCTGAAAACTTCCCAAATTCCGCTTCTGTAACTCCTAACATGTCACTACTCTAAGGTAAAATTGTACATAGTGGTTTCTGCTGACTACCTTCTTAAATCATTTTTTTCTATTGTATATTAACCATTCCTTTGTTTTTAGCATACTCTCTTATTAGTCTTCAGCTTTCCAGAAAATACTTTCTTCATCGTGCGGCTGTGTATTATGCAAAACTGTTATGTTTGGTTGTTTGCTAAACTACAAACAAACACTGCTTAGCCACTGTTAGAATCAAAGAGATGAAAGGACGATATTAGTTCACATTTGGGATTAGTGCCAATGGACCAGCAAGATCCTCTACAGACTGATAGGTGCATGAGTTTTCCCTTTTTGTTCTTTGCTAGTGATTCTTTTGAAATGTCTGGGTGTTAGAAATATACCTAATTTTATTTAACTCCCTGCTGTTTACAGACTGTGGCTTGAAATGTTACAGTACCATAATGACTTTAAGCAGGATACTAATTTTCTATTTTTTCCCTTGAAAAAACACTGTGAAGGTTACATTTTTTGGGGGGAGGGTCTTAATCACTTGCTAATTGGAAACTCGTCTCATAGAGCTGACCTTCATTGTGTCTAGGTGAAGCACTAGATGTCAAGTTTGCTGGTTATGGATCTGAGCAGTTTTACAAAACCAGATTGTCAGACATACAAAAACTGATCTGTATTAGTTTTGATGTCTTTTTCGACTTTTTGATTGTTTTAAAATTGCAGTGATTTTTCTGTGCTTTTTGTTTTTGCAGTGCTTCTACTGACCCTTCTGGCATAAGGCATTTTTCTTTTGTAAATGCTTTTCAGTTTGGAGATCAGTAAATGATGGGTCAGCTGTTGGCTGTGATTTCTTTCTTTCACTGTTCCTGGACAATTAAGTACCGTCTCTTGCAGGTGTCATAACTTGCATGTCTGCCACTTACTTTAGCTCTTCCACTATTTGGATTAAATGACTGTACATGCTGGTATCCACCAGCAATGATAACAAAAATGTAGATAAGGGTGCATATAACTGAAGCGTATAAAGGACAGTAGCACAGTCAGAAATTGCTAAGTAAAGTAATACGAGTTTCAGTTAGCAAAGGGAGTGCCTGTAGCTGCATAAAATCACGACAGTTAGGACTGCACATTCAGCACTTGTTAGCAAGTGTTAATTATTCAGCCGTAACTTATGCCAGGACTTTTCTGCCTTTATGTGACACTATTCTGAGAAATGTTTTATAGGTGACCTTCTTGCAACAGATTTGGCATAGCTAGTTTGGAGACTAGACTCAGTTTTGAAAGGTCTTCAAGTGGGAGGGGCAGGATCTGCAGATGGGTATGTATGTTGTCACTTCTCCTGATAGTTAGTGGGGAATGTGACCAAAAAAGAAGGCCTTGTATGTCACTATGTGACAGGAAAGTGCAGTGTGCACGTTATGCATACTCAAACTGAGTAGTAGTCAAACTGAAATGTAGAGAACTGATGAGTGCACTAAGTGCACGAAGAACCTATTTATGGGCTTTCTGCTACTGACTAAGGCTCTTGATTCCCCCATATTGCCTTTTTTAGGCAATGTCACAAAAACAAAATTCCCTACATAAAAATACCCTAAAAAAAAAACAGCCTTAATGTTATGGTGCTAAATGCTATGAGTCTAAATCTGAAACTGCACTCACTGGAAGCACTCCTCACCTTGGAAGATGTGAACATCTGTGCAGTCACAGAGACCTGGTTCAAGGCTGCAGAGAGCACCCTGGCCATATCGAGATATAATACCTTCTGCACATTCAGACCACAAAATGAACACATGAAAACTAAAGAAGGAGGAATATCAACAAATATAAATATCAAAGTAAATGTATCTCAAGATTGTTTAAACAGAATGATTCCCTAGAGTTACACCATGTGCAGATAACTGTAGGAAAGACCCCTCTCCAAGTTATCGCCTGCTATAGACCCCCCTTCATGAATTACGATATCCCCACTGCCTACTTGGATCTACTTGAGTCGTTCAAAATACAACCAAACACCCTGGTTATGGGTGACTTTAACTACACATACATAGATTGGGTAAATTATACGTGTACAAACACACTCGCCCAAAGGTTCTTGGACTTCATTAACTCAAATGGCTTGAGCAGATAGTTGGCACCCTCACAAAGGGGCCCAAACATTCTAGCCTTTGTAGTAACCAACATGGTAGAACAGTGCAACACCACAAGTATGCGGCCCTCCCTGGTGAAGTCAGATCATAAGTCAGTCTCTTTCGAAGTAACAATAGTATCAGACACACACACACACACACACACACACACACACACACACACACACACACAGGAGAAATTAGGCTAAAAAACTTCCCCAAAGCCAATTACAGCATCTTACAAGAAGGCATTAATAGCTTCAAAGCTCTTATCCCCACTGACAGCAAGGACACCTGTACTGGGATATACACCAATGCACTGTATAAGCATCAATGCAATTGTATTGACTCAGCCATTCCTGATAGGACCAAGCAAGATCCTCAGGAAAAACAAACCTCCCTGGTAGACATCTGCCATAAACAGGTTATATAATAAGAGGAAGAAATTTCTAAGAACAAGAAGGAATTATCTCAGAATTAGAGGCACACCCTTCTCAGCTTGAACAAGCAAATAAGACATCTTGTAAAGTCCTCTGAAGCTAACTACGAATCTAGAGTAGCATCCCTAACTAAGGATAACCATAATGCATTCTTTAGCTACATCTGAAATCTTAAAGGAAAAGCCCAGAATTGTGCTGAACTGGTATTAATGGTACCAGATATAATGAACCAGTGGAAATAGCCAACCTGCTAGTGGACAGGTTTGGTGAAAATACACCCCCTGTCCCCACCACATGTACCCCAAAACATTCCTACCACCTATTCTCCACCTAGTATCTCTAAAAAGCAGATCTTAACTGCTCTGTCCAAGGCCAAAAACATAGCCTCTGTGGGACCTGATAACACCTCAGGGTGCATTCTCAATGGTTTAAAACAGGATTTAACAATAGCTTCATCAGATCTATCACAAAGTTATAAACACCTTTCCAAGTATATATCAAATTCAATCCCAAATAGCCAATCACATACATATAAATTATAAAGTAAAGCACTACAACACACTAATATAAATATCATACTAAAACCTATATTCTACTAACAATAAGTACATAAAAACTACATTATATATTAAAAAAAATATAATATTGATTGATTGGAAAGGTTAATAAATTAGTTTATACTACATCATTTTCTTGCTCTGCTCCATTTTCTGAATCTTTGACTTGGTTATATATACATAAAACAGGATTTAACAATACTGCTGGGTACTTCTTTCAACCACAGCCTAAGCACTGGGTTTGTTCCCCCCGAATGGAAAACTACCATCATCCCCTTGCACAAGGAGGGTGCATCAACCGACCCTGTGAACTATAGACCCATTAGTCTAACCAGCCTTGTTTGCAAGGCCATAGAGACAGAATCATCA